>NC_041404.2:87776179-87791179 GCF_900747795.2 Erpetoichthys calabaricus
CTACTAAGGACAGCACTGAAGGACATGTTATTAATGTTCCTATGAAAAATGCAGAACCTTTAAAACTTCCTCCTGCAAGCTCAAACTTAAATTTTAAAAATGTAGCTGTATCCAAACCAACTATCCTCACTAGTGGTTTACAAAGTAAAGGTGACACCTCAAAACATGCCTGGAGTAGTTATGAGAAGGCTGCTTCAAAGGAAAGACCTCTCACGTTTTATAGTCTCCTAACACAGCCTTCCACTACTACCACAAAACAACAGCCCCCTAATTCTAAAAGTCCATCCCATCAAGCATCTGTTTCCCCACAAGTTTCTCAAGTTACTCCTCAATTCCAAGTGCCTCAAAGAACTGTGCAAGAGAACACTCCACAGAGTTCTGCTAGTATATCAGAACAAAGTGATGTTGGAAATCAGAAATGGAAGGTACAGGGGGAAAATGTACCTCTGCCAATGGCTGTCAATCTTCAGAAAGTCAATGCCAATGTGCAAAGCTCATCCAATGCAGTACAGATTGTTAAACCGACAACTGTCAACATAGCGCCTAGGCAAGAAAAAGTTTGTCCTGTTTCTAGTCAAGTCTGTATTCCACCCTCGGCTATGCATATCCGTGGAGTAAATGTTGAGACCGCATCCAACAGGGTGGTCAGCACATCTTTTCCTTTTCAGGTTCCAGTCAACTCCTCAAGCTCCATCCTTCTGCCATTGAATACTGTCTTACAACCACAGCAGCAACAGATTGTTTTTCTCCAGCAGGTAACATTTGCTGTTTTATATTTGACCATGTCATTGGTTAAAGCTGGGTGCTCTATTTGTAATATTAGTATATTACTTTAAAGATGTTAGTAATGAAATAGCCAAGGAAAACATCTCTCAAATATGATAAACACAATTAAAGACTTTTTCTCAATCAAATCATGCTGTTTAAAGGATTGCACAGTTAAAAGTGCAATCCTTTTACTGATGGATTTGATGTGTAAAAATATAAACAAGTAAAGCAATTAACTTAAAAATCATATTAATTACATTACTTTTCTGAGAAAAGGAAGTTAAGTATATTTTCTTCCTCATTAAAGTGTGTGACTGTAAAATGAAATTATCTTTATCAAAATAATGCAAGAATAAATCGTTTAGTGCTTGATAACAAGATCTTGTTGACAAAAATTTAAGCAATTTCTTATGGTCTCTTGATTTGAATAACTTTATATACAAAAAGAATTTAGGGGCTGTTTGATCTCACATAGTTTCTTTTACTCCACCTCCACATTAAATTTTGAATAATGCATTTATTTGGCAGATGAGATTTTTACATGCATACTTCTTAGTGATCTTAGCATAATGGGAGATAATGGAATCTTCATCTCAATAAGTATTCATGTAAGCTTAAAAGAACATTTTATTTTCTTTCTTTCTAGAAGATGTTACCGTGTTCATATTGATAGATGTACTTAATTCTGTTTTTACTTGTTTTATGTAGTCACAATTCAAACAGTGTGACATAATATAATGAATTGGAACAGTCAGGTTTTAAGTCACCACTTAACAATTCACAATCTTAAAAGATACAAATTGTTTGTCCGGTTAATGCATCAAGATTATAAAATCTAATACTGTGTCCATGAACAGCTTCATAAAAACCAGTAGTGTCTCATATGTCAGAATGAAAGGAGCGAGTCTTGCTCCATGACAGCAACTGCAGGCAGCACACAGGTTTTAGAATCACTGTGGGATCAAATAGCACCAGTGTCAAACAGAAAACAACTCTCATTTAGCAACAGTAAGCAGGAGTCAAGGAAAAAAACTACAGCCACATGATTTGAAAATGCTATTCAGGTTTTAGAAAAGGGATCAAATAAGCTAAAACAATGGAACATTTCTTGTAAATCTGCAGAACAGTTTTGCATGCAGGCATCAAATCTCCCAATGAGTCTAACTGAAAAAAATATTTCCTCAATAAAGTATGTTGTTCAGTAGAATATTTTTGATCAGTTATGTGTCTAAATTCTCCCCTCTTTATGTTTAATCTCAGGTTTTAAGCCATTTACCAGAGTTGTTGATTTTCCACTGTCTCTGAAGCTAACATAATTTTAATAATTTTAATTAATTTAAGTAATTTATATAAGGCACATTTTATTTTTCTCAAGTAAAATCACTTGAATTGCTTCTAATGGATGGATGGATTAAATTCATTTTTTTCCCCAGAATTCTACACACAACACCCCATAATGACAATGTGAAAAAAGTTTACTTGAGGTTTTTGCTAATTTATTAAAAATAAAAAAATTGAGAAAGCACATGTACATAAGTATTCTCAGCCTTTGCCGTGAAGCTCAAAATTGACCTCAGGTGCATCCTGTTTCCCCTGATCATCCTTGAGATGTTTCTGCAGCTTAGTTGGAGTCCACCTGTGGTAAATTCAGTTGATTGGACATGATTTGGAAAGGCACATACCTGTCTATATAGGGTCCCACAGTTGACAGTTCATGTCACAGCACAAACCAAGCATGATGTCAAAGGAATTGTCTGTAGACCTCCGAGACAGTATTGTCTCGAGGCACAAATCTGGGGAAGGTTACAGAAAAAGTTCTGCTGCTTTGAAGGTCCGAATGAGCACAGTGGCCTCCATCATCCGTAAGTGGAAGAAGTTTGAAACCACCAGGACTCTTCCTAGAGCTGGCCGGCCATCTAAACTGAGCGATCAGGGGAGAAGGGCCTTAGTCAGGGAGGTGACCAAGAACCTGATGGTCACTCTGTCAGAGCTCCAGAGGTCATCTGTGGAAAGAGGAGAACCTTCCAGAAGGACAACCATCTCTGCAGCAATCCACCAATCAGGCCTGTATGGTAGAGTGGCCAGACGGAAACCACTCCTTAGTAAAAGGCACATGGCAGCCTGCCTGGAGTTTGCCAAAAGGCACCTGAAGGACTCTCAGACCATGAGAAAGAAAATTCTGGTCTGATGAGACAAAGATTGAACTCTTTGGTGTGAATGCCAGGCGTCACGTTTGGAGGAAACCACTGCTCATCACCAGGCCAATACCATCCCTACAGTGAAGCATGGTGGTGGAAGCATCATGCTGTGGGGATGTTTTTCAGTGGCAGAACTGGGAGACTAGTCAGGATAAAGGGAAAGATGACTGCAGCAATGTACAGAGACATCCTGGATGAAAACCTGCTCCAGAGTGCTCTTGACCTCAGACTGAGGCGACAGTGCATCTTTCAGCAGAACAACGACCCTAAGCACACAGCCAAGATATCAAAGGAGTGGCTTCAGGACAACTCTGTGAATGTCCTTGAGTGGCCCAGACTTGAATCCGATTGAACATCTCTGGAGAGATCTTAAAATGGCTGTGCACCAACGCTTCCCATCCAACCTGATGGAGCTTGAGAGGTGCTGCAAAGAGGAATGGGCGAAACTGGCCGAGGATAGGTGTGCCAAGCTTCCATTTTGGAATAAGGCTGTAACATAACAAAATGTGGAAAAAGTGATGCGCTGTGAATACTTTCCGGATGCACTGTGTGTGTGTGTGTGTATATATATATATATATAAGAGAGAGAGAGATAGGGCAGCACGGTGACGCAGTGGGTAGCACTGCTGCCTCACAGTTGGGAGACCTGGGGACCTGGGTTTGCTTCCCGGGTCCTCCCAGTGTGGAGTTTGCATGTTCTCCCCGTGTCTGCATGGGTTTCCTCCGGGCGCTCCGGTTTCCTCCCACAGTCCAAAGACATGCAGGTTAGGTGGATTGGCGATTCTAAATTGGCCCTAGTGTGTGCTTGGTGTGTGGGTGTGTTTGTGTGTGTCCTGCGGTGGGTTGGCACCCTGCCCGGAATTGGTTCCTGCCTTGTGCCCTGTGTTGGCTGGGATTGGCTCCAGCAGACCCCCGTGACCCTGTGTTCGGATTCAGCGGGTTGGAAAATGGATGGATGGATGGATAGTTTTAAGCACAGGGGAAAAAAGGAACATTTGAACAAATCCGAACTTTATTTAAAAACCAACCATAAACCACCAAGAAAGTAACATTGCAGGAGTTCACGCTAATAGCCTTACAACCCGATTGCTGTAAACACTCTTTTTTAATGAGTTTTAAGCACTGGGGAAAAAAGGAACATTTGAAAAATCTGTAATTTAATAAACCACCAAGAAAAGTAACATTGCAACAAATCACACTATGAACCACTCGCTGTAAACACTTTTTTTTAATAAGTTTTAAGCATAGGAAAAAAAATGAACATTTGAAAAAAGAGAAAAGTAACATTGCAACAATTCACGCTACAAACCGAAAAATGAACATTTGAAAAATTTGTAGTACAAAAACTAAACATAAACCACCAAGAAAACTAACCTTGCATGAGTCGAGTTCTGGCATGAAGTGAGGAGGAACTGGGTGGAGAACAATCCGGTCTCGTCGCAGTTGAAGACTTGTGGGATGTAGCCTTCATCCTCCACTAATTTTGTGAAATTTTTCACAAATTGTTTCGCAGCTTCAGCGTCAGAACTGGCAGTCTATCCATGCCTTACCACACTATGAATGCCACTTCTCTTGCGAAACTTTTCAAACCATCCTCTGCTGGCTTTAAATTCCTCACTTTTGCCACTCTTTGAAGGATAGTTTTGCAGCAAATCGCCATGAATCTTCCTGGCTTTCTCGCATAACATTGCCTCACTTACGCTATCCCCAGCAAGTTGCTTCTCGTTCAGCCACACTAGCAACAGTTTTTCCACCTCTTCCAGCACTTGAGGCCTCTGCCCGGTTAACACTGTAACTCCTTTTGTAACATCAGCTGCTTTAATAGATTCTTTCTGCTTTAGAATAGTCGAAATCATAGATTTTCTTCTTGTACTCAGTGGCATGATCAGTAACACGAACGCCACGCTCAAACTTTTCAATAATTTCTTTCTTTACTTCGATTTCAATTTTCTGCAAAACTTTCTTCTCACCACTCTTCACTTGCTTAGAAGCCATGGTAAACTGCAAAAGCACACGAAATACTGTAGAGCACAAAGAGTTCACAGGTAAAGCACACACGTCTGACTGAGAACAATGAATAGGGAGAGGCTGAACACGTGCTTAAATACAGTAATCGGCGCGTACAAACCGGAAGGGAAAAAAAATAGAGCACAAAGAGTTCACAGCAAAAGCACGCACGTCTGACCGAGAACAATGCAACACGTGCGAAAATCATTGGCGTGCACAAACCGAAAGAGAAACTGGCTTGTTCGTATACCGAGTGTGTGGTCATGAACCGAGGCAAAAGTTTGGTGAACTTTTTGGTTGTAAACCGATTTGTATGTGTACCGAGACGTTCGTGAACCGAGGTTCCACTGTAGTTGTCGGGTTACAACCACGTTTGGTTCTGAATGACAGGTGATAAGTCAATCTAGACGTAAGACAGACTAATATATGTATTTAAACCTGACCACATATATAGTACTGTATTATGAGTCCCTTAAGTCATATTGTTTGTTTTATATCTTTTTAATTTCATCATTCTTAGCACATTGTGTAGATTTTCTATCTTTTTAAATTTTTTTTATGTTATTATTTTGTTTCATAATTACTGTTGCCTGTTGCTCACATGGGTGCCGAACCTTTAACAGCTTCATGAATCCCTTTTGTCTGTGTTATGTTACATCATAAGTGTGAGCCTCTCCAAGTGTTCATTGTGTTTACTGTGAGAGGAGGAATTATACCGACAGAGTTTGAGCACTCATTTGTTTTCTGTTTTAACATTTCAGCCTGTTAATAATAAACATTAACAGATAAAATATATCGGTGTGCCTGCATTACCCCTTTGTGGCGGTTCGCCCGAAGTGGCACATCCTGACTCACAACGCAGAAGTTTCAGATGTTAACCTGAGTGCAGAATGCGATTGCATTTGCTTTCACATTCATTTTTGTATCAAGATCAATTGCCTTTTTCCCTGTAATTGTAAGACAAATGCTGTATAACTGAACGCAGTCAAAACCATTGCAGGTAATAAACTGAGATTGGGATGAATGAGTCATGACATACAGAGTTGGCGTGGCGAAAACTGTCGTTTGAGACGCTGTAGCAGTCGTATGTCAAATGGTCGTAAAGACGCATAGGTCGTAAGTCGACGACTACCTGTATTACTGATTATTTTTATTATGCACATAAGGCAGTAAATTTAACACTTCAGATGAGAAGAATACTTTTATATCTAAGTATCTTACAAGGTATTAACACTGCATTAACTCTTTAGTGTATAAATTACATAGAAATTATTTCACATTCCACCTTCAGTGACATATGAAATTTCAGCAGCTTTTCTTCTTAGTTATTTAACTTTTAGTTTCTGTTCTGCAAAAATAAATGCATGCAAATTTTGTTTAAAAATGAGTTCTCTTTAATTTGACCATCCTGAATGTACTGTATTGCAGTATAAAGCCGACGATTGACATTAATTTTATTATACCACCTATAAAGAAATTCATTCATCGTTTTCCTGAGCACACATTTTCCAGTTTAGGGTTGCAGTGCATCCCAGCCTGTCCTTGCAGTATTGAGCACATGGCAGGAGGCAATGTTAAGGTACAGGGTATACTGATATGCATAGATCATGGAATAGTTCAGATTTTCTTGTTATCATAACCTTACTCTCCCCTATAACAAGAAGTAATTTGGAAAAGTATAACCTATGATGTAATATTTCTTTTTTTTTTCCTCAATCTGAATATGTATTCTGTTTCTACAAGGATTGCTTGGGCATTTTGTCTAAAAAACAGCAAGTTTCTGCTATATATCTATAAAATGTACCAATTTTTTAACCTCCATAATGTACATTAGCTTAGTATTATACACATTTGTCTTTGCGATATACTATGGTTATGCATATGTTGATTCAAAACAGAGACCAAAGTAAGAGCTTAAATCTTGACAGTTTTCAAATAATTTTCAGTTAGTCTCTAATAGAGTGATAAATATACAACAGCAATCAACCAGTAGAATCTCTTATCATGGAACAATGCTGTTATAGGTAATTTTTCTAAGTAAGTACTAAAGAAAAAAGTGTAACCCTGCACAGTGAGCAAAGAGTTTCTTTCTGACAATATGCAGAAGTAAAAGTACATTTTTAAAAGTAGTAGTCCATACAGAATCTACTGTATTCTTGTGTCTACTATTTCCAGGGAATCATTCATATTCAGATCAAGAAAAATTCAAGAGCAATCCATGTTGCTTTTTCATGCAGAAGTGTCAATTGAAGCAAGTTTTGGCTGACGTTTGACCTTGCTTGAAGTTTGTGTTGTAGAATTCTACACAGTAGATGTTACTTGCAAAGGAGAAAAGAGTCCAAAATACTTTGGTAGCCCAAAAATGGTCTATGTGTCTCTGGTCTCAAGGGATTTTCTCATCAGATATATTTGCCAAATACTGGAAAAATGTTGCCTTTTTATCTACAAGATGTTAAGTGTCAAGACTCTCTTACATACCTTTTAAAATGATGTCTTTTTTGTTTTATGCAGGTTCCAAGTCTACCCCATATCACTGTTCAGCAGGGAGTTATGAGTAATGTACCAGCATACTTCCAACCAGTTGCTTTACCAGCAGCTCAGTCCCAAACATCAGTGAACAACCAATCCTTTCAAGTAATTTCCACAAGTGAAAAAGTGTGTCAACAAAAACCTATAGTAGAGACCCCAAATACTCATGTTATGAGGCAGCCTGCGATACCCCAAGTTAATGATTTTCTACTAAGCTCCCTGAAGACTTTGCCACCTCCTAGTCGTATAAATCAAACTTCCCACCTCCCTGTGTTAAAGAGTACAGTCCAACCTTCTTTTGCCACTAGTCAAGCTCAGCCCAGTCAGTCCCATCAGATTGTCCACGTAAATGCAGCTAGGAATCCTGGGACGACTTTGTTGCTTACATCAGGAATGGTGCTAACGTCATCTCCACCGAGTTTAGCAACCAATCAACAGGTGATTTTCTTAAAACAGATTTTTTTTCTGTAATTACTTATGATAGCAGTTGACAAAAGCATGACAGTGTTTCTGGAAAAGGTCAGAGATTACTCATAAAATGGATGGAAATGCAACCTACAATTATCTACTAATCTCTCTGATACAAATGTACAACAGGAGGCAGGTGCTTTTCAACACCATGACATTTATCTACCTTTGTGTCATTTTATTCATTTTTAAATGTGCATATTTTGAGGTATTGAAAAAATAGTTCATATGGGAACATTTTATATTAATATGTGATAAGAAAATTTGTTTACTGTGTCATTATTCGTTTTCATTTTGACATTGGACAGCATTTGTTATTATCTATTTTAGTTATAGATATTAAGCCAGTGTTTACTGTATTGTTTTTAATTTTAATTTTGTCATTTGACAGCATTTGTTTTTATCGATTTTCATTTTTGTTGCAGATATCAAGCCAAGTTACAAACTCTGCAGAGAACACATCTGATACAGGTATGCATATGTTTGTCTGCCATTGCTAGTCTGTGTCATACTTTCTTTGCTGCAACTTTATTCAGTTAAACTCTGGTGGCATTTTGCAGTGTGAAGCAGGATAAAATGCTGCCTTTCGTGCGCTGTATAAGCTGTTTACCACCTATGCCTATCTTTGGACCTATGCTTTAGCTTCTTCTTTCTTAGCTTTTGAACACTTAACATACTGTAATGCAAAAATTTGTGTTCACCTGACCATCAAATTAACTTTTTGGACATCCCATTCCAAAAAAGGGAGTAAGCCCCAACCCCACCACAATAACATCCTCCACTATTTTGGGAAGGCATTCCTCAAGATGATTTTGGAGCATGTCTGTGGGAATTTGAACCTGTTCAGAGAGAAGAACATTTGTGTGGTCAGCTACTGATGTTAGAATCGAAAATTTTGCTTGCAGTTGGCTTTCCAATTCATCTCAAAAAAGTGTTCAAAAGGGTTGAGGTCATGGCTCTGTGCAGAACACTTGAGTTTCTCCATGTCCTTATTGATCTGGCTTTGTGCACAGGGATACTGAAAAGGGCCTTTCCCAAGCTGTTGCCACAAGATTGAAAGCTTGAAATTGTCTTAATTGTCTTTGTATTCTGTAGCATTAACAGTACCCTTCACTGGAATCATAGGTAGGGCCCAGTCCAGATCCTAAAAAACAGCCCACAGTAGCACTATGCAGTCTGGAAGATAGCATTCTCTTGGCCTTGGCCAAACCCAAATTTATCCCCCAGACTGCTATATAATGCAGTATTATTCAGGGAGCATATTTCTACTGCTCTAGAGTCCAATTGCAGCATGCTTTACACCATTTTAGCCAACACTTGGCATTGCACGTCGTGACGCTGGGCAAGAATGCAGCTGCTTGACTATGGAAACCCGCAGTTCTTTTTCTAATGCTGCTTCTAAAGGCATTGTGGAACTCTGTTGTAAATGATGTAATAAATGATTTTTACAGGGCTATGTGCCTCAGCACACAGCAGCCCTGCCTTGTGAATCCGAGCTATTGTTTGTGCTAAATGTGTACACTTCACAATAATAGCACAGTTGACCAAAGCAAATATAGCAGACCAAAATTTCATATACTGACTTGTGGCAAAGATGGCATCCTATAACAGCAACCTCTTTAAATAGTCACTGAGTTTCTTCAGTGCAACGTCTTTTGCTGCCAATGTTGGTCACTGGAGATTTTATGCACCCATTAACAATGAGTGCAGCTGAGGCAGTCAAACTCCATAATTTGGAGGGATGTCCACATACTTTTTGCCATATAGTCAGCATTATGCTGTCCTTTCTTGGGAAGAACAGACTTGCTTGCCTTTTTTATCACAAGACCCTGTGTGACCTAATACTAGTCAGTGGTGGTGACTAATCCAATATATTTATCTCCGCATTTTAATGACAAGAATATACTGCCTAATGTTTATGTGCAAATTAAGAATACTGAGGTAAAAGAAAAGTTATAATTTCTAGCATTAGATGCCTTTTTTGGAATCAGCCATGTTTACTCAATATTATTGTTTCTGGAAATTTTAATTGCTTTGAGGTTTACTATTCTTGTTATTAATCTAGAATAAGAAGTTATCCTTCTTTGGATCAGTCCACAGAGTTGAAATACTATTAATGTAAATCTGGAATGGTTTTAGGTAAGAGTGTATGGATATGATATATGGATTGATAATTCCATTTGGACCTGGGGCCTCATGTATAAATGGTGCGTACGCACAGAAATGTTGCATTAGAACGTTTCCACACTCAAATCGCAATGTATAAAACCTAAACTTGGCGTAAAGCCACGCACATTTCCACTGTACCTCATACCCTGGCGTACGCAAGTTCTCTGCTCAGTTCTGCAGACTGGCGGCACCCAGTGTCAAAGCAGTGCTACTGTTCCTGTGTGGTTACCCTTTCTTTCTTAGATCCACATTCCTGGCGCGACTTTACAAATACACTGAAACTAACTGCATATTGTTTATTAGTGTAATGCATCTGATTGTAATTAACCTGTAGCAATATAATGATCCAGGGAATAGCCATAGTATTCTAAATACCATAACTGCTTTAGCATTGTTACTCTCACTGCACCTTCTTTTTCTTCTTTCAGCTGCTCCCGTTAAGGGTTGCCACAGCGGATCATCTTTTTCCATATTACTCTCACTGCACCACTCTGAGTATTTATATCACTGTATATGAGATTGGAATCACAGCAGTAGCTGATCGGAAAGAGAATTATCGGGATACAGCATCAAGCACACACTGCCTCAGCCATGGCAAAACGCTTCAGAACCTTTCCTGTACGAACCTCGCGGTTCAGAAACAGTTTCATCCCAAGAACTTTAAATGCACTCAATCAGTCCATCAAGTGCTCCTTGTAGAACTGTTTGTACTTATAAGTACAATTACCTCACTGTAAACTTGCACAACAGTTATAATATTGCACAACCTGTGCCACTTTATAAAGCACGTATTTACATATGATGACGGTATCATTTTTAAGATGAAATGCAGCAAAATATGTTGATTATATTATACAGATAAAACTTTAACTTCATTTAAATAATGTATATTGTTAATAATCAAACATGTGAGGACACGGTGCCGCAGCCCTGGCTAGTTCACGGATTATTCTACACCTCGTGCTTTATTCTTGCTGGGCTGACGCGACACTTGTAGGATAGATAGAATAATTAAACATTGACGATATTTCAATGTTCCTTAAACGTTTTGAAGAATCATCGTTCTAAGCTTACAGATGGCTTAAAGTCTATTACAGAGCTGATTGTGTGGCGATTGGGTATTTGGAGAAAGAAAAGTAAGGACAAGATTTGGAGGTTAGTATGTTTGAAAGAGACAGTACTGCTGCGATAAATTATTTCATTGAAGGTCGCGCATGGAGCAGCAAGCATCTTGTGTGAGACATGAACAACCACTGCGCCACCATGTTCCCATGTTTAATAACATGCTTTCATTCCTATCATCATGAAAAAGATATCCTGTATATATCTCATTATTTTAATTACTCAGAGAGCTGTAATATCACTAATGTAATGGATTCTGTGTCCTGTCGGAGAAAGAGAAAGCCCGTTTAAGAAGCAGGTAGTGATTCACACACACAGAGCACATAGAAGATCAAATACAGAACAAAGCATTTAATGCGCTATTTTAGTTACGATGGGATTTGAGAAACTAGTAAATTAAACGATTTTAAGATGAAGTTTATGATGTTCTACTTTAATGGCAAAATAAACTACGTGATTAAAGTGGAAATTTCGAGATTAAAGTTGACATTTCGTGCTTTTTTCCCACTTTGTGCCTATTTTTTTTTGTCTGTACCCTAATAAGCTTTCATATGTCACTCAGACGGTGGGCTACGACTCGCCTTTTCACGGCGACTGTGATATGTGACTTCTTTTTTATTTCGGGCACTGTGCGACTTTGTGAACTTGAGCTTTCGAGTTTCTCCGACACACTGTCACTCGATCAACTTTCTTTTGTTGATTATACCTAGGGGTGGGCGGTATGACCAAAATTCTATATCACGGTATTTTTCTAAATTATCCCGGTTTCACGGTATTTGATGGTATTTTTTTCCCATGCATGAGTGGATGTTAAACACATTTTCCACTGCAATTACTAGCTAAGAATAACCTATTCCACTGTCAAGAGCATTGTACATTGTACAAAAAAAACATTTTAATGTGCACACAAGTATTAATACAGGTTTGCATTTCCCCATAAAGTGATACTTTTCAAGGGGGTGGCACTAATGAAGAGAAGGAAATCACATTGCATGACAGATGCAGTCAAAATATAGAACCTTTTTATTTAACAAATTTTGCAAAAACTGAAATTATAATTTTGACAACATATTTTCAACCATCCAAAGAGGTATTTAGACTTAGGAAAATATCCAGACGTGCTTGTCAAAAGTTGTATTGCACTGAACATGTCTTAGAAAAGGAATAAATATTTTTTTTTTGTAAAACAACTACACTTTCTGTTAATGTTAACAATCTCTGTCCACTGACACGTTAAAGTGACTTTTTAAACAACTTTATCATCATTAAACTGCATAATATTTAAACTAATAAATAATAACAATAAAGTAAATAATTGTATTATTACTGATAGTTGCACTATTACTTCAAGGCTTCAAAAGCTCAGGTGCATTACACAGTATTCACCAAATTAAAATAAAATAAAACAAGTGCAATCTTGGTGATGACATCTTTACCAACTTAACTATCATTTAGGCAAACTGCATTAATATGGACCTTGCTTCAAGCTAAGCTATATACATAAATAATACAACTGCAACTTGCATTTATAATTGTATTTGTGGTATAGCCCTACGGAATCGTATTAAGGCCACTGTGAAGAAAAAAAAAAATACGGACACAGGGAAGAAAAAAAAAACTATACGTCGAGAATAAAGTCGACATTTCCACTCTATTCTCATAGTTTACTTTATAATTAAAGTAGAATGTCGTAAACTAAACTTCATCCTAAAATCATTGTTTAATTTACTAGATTTTCTTAAACCCCGTCATAAGTTAATGTAGCACATTAAATGCTTTGTGTTGTGTTCCCCGACCCAGTTGTTAATCACTACGCTCCTTAAACTGACTTCCTCCGCGCTAATAGACAGCGATCACCATACAGAATCCATTCACTGTATGATATTCCTGCTCTCTGAAAATTTAGAATTTATATCAAGTATTTATCTTGGCATTCTAAATGTTCAGAGAGCATGAATATCATGTGAATGGATTCTGTGTGGCGATTGCTGCCGTTGCTTCCTCTTATTGCAGAGGAAGTCGGTTTAAGAAGCTCAGGGAACACTTCACACAAAGCATTTAATGTGCTATATAACTTCTGACGGGGTTTGAGAAAATCTAGTAAATTAAATATTCATTTTACGATGAAGTTTAGTTTACGATGTTCTACTTTAATGACAAAGTACGAGAATAAAGTGAACCTGTCGTCACAATATTACACAGTACCCAGGTACATTACACTGTATTGAAAAATAAAACAAGTACAACTTGGCTTGCAGTATTATCTAGTAGTATAGAAACAGTATTTACACATCTGACCTTTTAAAACTAAAGCATCTCCAGGCGACAAGACGTGACTGTTTTTTTTCGGCTCTCTGTCCATTTTCACCGCGTGGCATACCTATGCTACCGCCCACTATTTGGTGGTGTAGCAGTGAAAAAGGTCCCCACTTGAACAGTTTCCCGCTGCGCCACGTTCTGAACGTCGTTTAGGCAATTTAAACCGGTGTTGCGGTATAAGAAAAATCCATATTATAAAAAAAATAAAAAACGGTTTTCTGTATGAACCGGTATACCGCCCAGCACTAATTATACCACTGTTTAAACCAACAAATAGTACGCTTTTATTTGCCTCCACTTGGTATTCGCTGAAATTCTTTTTTTTTTTGTCTTTTCACAGAACACTGAACTTAAGTGCTATTTATATTGATTTGCATATTCAAAGAGGTGTAATTCTAGGAGGAGTCGGGGGTGGACAGCGTGCACGTGCGGTACTGTTCACGCTGATCGGGATTTATGTAGCGGAAGAATGTGGAAGTTTGCGTATGTACAGATTCCTGCATCTGGATTTTTCTATGTGTACGCACATTCCCACTTTTGTGCTTACGCCATGTTATAGTGTGAGTTCTACGCACGGCGTTATACATGAGGCCCCTGGTCACTAAAAGTGCTAATGCAAATTACTTAAAGAGCTTTCTGTTTTATGTCTTGCAGGAAATTACAAGGATCATCCACTAGCCAGGTAAGCATTTGTTTACTTACTATTTTTTTTCTTTGACACAGAAGTCTTATTACCTCATGTCTCCCTTTCTGTTCATTCATACTAAGCATGTCAATTGTAAGCAGTCTCATTTTAGAGCCACCAGAAGCTGACTTGAACTTCTACTCCCTACTGGTAGTGCTTGCTTTTAGTCATTCAGAGCATACATCAATACAACCTATTCAGTTGTCCATCATCTGCTTAATTAAGTACAATAGGTGTTTTAATTAGGCTAGACTTCAAACTGTGTTAGGGTTCAACTAAAGTCATTCCAGTACTTTCCAAAATAGCATTACTGTGCTTTGAAGTGTTTTTTGTAATAAGTGCTTATTTTATTCACTTTACATATACATATTCAAATTATCTTTGCTCTAACACTGCAGCTATCTAATAAATATGAAAATTATTAAGTGAGAAAGAAAAGAAATAAAATGTCTTGAAGGAAGGTATATGTCTCTTTTCTTCTGCCTTTACTTGTGCTATTACTTTATTTGTATTTTCTTCCAGCTAATTGTATTGCGTAATTGTTTTTATATCTGCCAGATCACAGTATCCAAGGGTTCTGTTGACTCGATTGAAAGTCGATTTTAGTAAGGACTGTGAACCACCAGCATTCCAAGTGCTGCCGGAGAAAAATGGATTTTCATACCGCATTTTCCCTTGTAAGGGCAATACCCAGGAAAAGGTATCACATGATGTGCCATTTTTTTTTTTTTTTTT